>NC_133331.1:3584556-3589556 GCF_042186555.1 Aquarana catesbeiana
TGGATAGATGGAGACATGGATGGATGGATGGATGGTTGGATAGATGGTTGGATAGATGGAGACATGGATGGATGAATGGATAGATGGAGACATGGGCGGAGCCATGGATGGATGGATGGATGGATGGAGACATGGACGGAGCCATGGATGGATGGATGAAGACATGGATGGATTGGTGGAGAAATGGATGGATGGAGACATGGATGAATTGGTGGAGACATGGATGGATGGATGGATGGAGACATGGATGGATGGATGGAGACATGGATGGATGGATGGATGGATGGATGGATGGATAGATTGAGACATGGACATGGATGGATGGAGACATGGATGGATTGGTGGAGAAATGGATGGATGGAAGGATGGATGGAGACATGGATGGAGACATGGATGGATGGACACATGGACGGATGGAGACATGGATAGATGGATGGATGGATGGATGGAGACATGGATAGATGGAAGGATGGATGGAGACATGGATAGATGGATGGAGACATGGATGGATGGATAGATAGATGGAGACATGGATGGATGGATGGATGGATGGAGACATGGATGGATGGATGGATGGATGGATGGAGACATGGATGGATGGATGGATGGATGGAGACATGGATGGATGGATGGATGGATGGAGACATGGATGGATGGATGGAGACATGGATGGATGGATAGATTGAGACATGGACATGGATGGATGGAGACATGGATGGAGACATGGATGGATGGACACATGGACGGATGGAGACATGGATAGATGGATGGATGGATGGAGACATGGATAGATGGATGGATGGATGGAGACATGGAAGGATGGATGGATGGATGGAGACATGGATGGATGGATGGATGGATGGAGACATGGATGGATAGATTGAGACATGGACATGGATGGATGGATGGATGGAGACATGGATGGATGGATGGATGGATAGATTGAGACATGGACATGGATGGATGGATGGATGGGGACATGGATGGATGGATGGATGGATGGAGACATGGATGGATGGATGGATGGATGGAGACATGGATGGAGACATGGATGGATGGATGGATAGATTGAGACATGGACATGGATGGATTGGTGGAGAAATGGATGGATGGAAGGATGGATGGAGACATGGATAGATGGATGGATGGATGGAGACATGGATGGATGGAGACATGGATAGATGGAAGGATGGATGGAGACATGGATGGATGGAGACATGGATGGATGGATGGATGGATGGATGGATGGATGGACACATGGATAGATGGAGACATGGATAGATGGATGGATGGATGGAGACATGGATGGAGACATGGATAGATGGATGGATGGATGGATGGAGACATGGATGGAGACATGGATAGATGGAAGGATGGATGGAGATATGGATAGATGGAAGGATGGATGGAGACATGGATAGATGGATAGATAGATGGAGACATGGATGAATTGGTGGAGACATGGATGGATGGATGGATGGATGGAGACATGGATGGATGGATGGATGGAGACATGGATGGATGGATGGATAGATTGAGACATGGACATGGATGGATGAAGACATGGATGGATTGCTGGAGAAATGGATGGATGGAAGGAGACATGGACGGAGACATGGATAGATGGAAGGATGGATGGAGACATGGATAGATGGATGGAGACATGGATGGATGGAGACATGGATGGATGGATGGAGACATGGATGGATGGTTGGAGACATGGATGGATGGATGGAGACATGGATGGATGGATGGAGACATGGATGGATGGATGGATGGATGGATGGGTGGAGGGAGACATGGATTGGTGGAGACATGGATGGATGGATGGATGGAGACATGGATGGATGGAGACATGGATAGATGGAAGGATGGATGGAGACATGGATAGATGGATGGAGACATGGATGGATGGAGACATGGATGAATTGGTGGAGACATGGATGGATGGATGGATGGAGACATGGATGGATGGATGGATGGATGGAGACATGGATGGATAGATTGAGACATGGACATGGATGGATGGATGGATGGAGACATGGATGGATGGATGGATAGATTGAGACATGGACATGGATGGATTGGTGGAGAAATGGATGGATGGAAGGATGGATGGAGACTTGGATAGATGGAAGGATGGATGGAGACATGGATAGATGGATGGAGACATGGATGGATGGATGGATGGATAGATAGATAGATGGAGACATGGATGGATGGAGACATGGATGGATGGATGGACACATGGATAGATGGAGACATGGATAGATGGATGGATGGATGGATGGAGACATGGATGGAGACATGGATGGATGGACACATGGACGGATGGAGACATGGATGGATGGATGGATGGATGGACACATGGATAGATGGAGACATGGATAGATGGATGGATGGATGGAGACATGGATGGAGACATGGATGGATGGACACATGGACGGATGGAGACATGGATAGATGGATGGATGGATGGATGGATGGATGGATGGAGACATGGATGGAGACATGGATAGATGGAAGGATGGATGGAGACATGGATAGATGGAAGGATGGATGGATTGCTGGAGAAATGGATGGATGGAAGGAGACATGGACGGAGACATGGATAGATGGAAGGATGGATGGAGACATGGATAGATAGATGGAGACATGGATGAATTGGTGGAGACATGGATGGATGGATGGATGGATGGAGACATGGATGGATGGATGGATGGAGACATGGATGGATGGATGGATAGATTGAGACATGGACATGGATGGATTGCTGGAGAAATGGATGGATGGAAGGAGACATGGACGGAGACATGGATAGATGGAAGGATGGATGGAGACATGGATGGATGGAGACATGGATGGATGGATGGATGGATGGGTGGAGGGAGACATGGATTGGTGGAGACATGGATGGATGGATGGAGACATGGATGGATGGATGGAGACATGGATGGATGGGTGGAGGGAGACATGGATTGGTGGAGACATGGACGGATGGATGACGACATGTTTTTTTTATTGCCGGCAAATCCTTACAGTCAGCTGTCAGTGGGACATCCCGCTGACAGCTGACGACTCATCGGTTGCTAAGGACGTGGCGGCCAGCTTCCCGACCCCGCTCCTTAACAACCAGCTATTCACAGTTTGTTTTTGAAAAAAAAAAAAAATGCAAAAAGCAAGAAAAAACACGTTTTAGGTGCGGGTCCATTGAAGTCTATTACAGGCAAAACCCGATCTGCTGTGGGAAAAAAAACTTCCTGACTCTTTCCAAAAAATGCACCGGATTAAAAAACGCACAGATGTGAATGTCTACCATAGGAAACCATGTTAAATGGACTGTAGTGCGTTTCTGCAAACTGCAAAACGCACTTAAAAAAAATACATAGCTGTGAACCCAGGGTAGAACCCCGCCCCCCCCAAAAAAAGAAAAATCCTGCTGCTGCGACTTTAGTGCAGCTATTAAAAAAAAAAAAAAACATGATACATTGTAATGAGTGGTAACGAATTGTAAATGCAGAAAACATACTAAAAAACTTAATACGCTTTTTAAAGAGGAACTTTCGATCCCCCTTGATTGCGGCTCGGCCCCCCCCCCCCTCTCTGCAGGTGCGCAACATTTTTGATCGTCCGGCACATGTGCCGATGCACCATCAAGGCCACCAAGCTGCGTGCGGCGTGCACGCAGGCGCGGGTTTATAGAGCTTCTCGACTGCGCTGACCTCGTTGCACGCGTGTGTGGGTGCCCCGCGCATGCGCAGCTGTTCCAAAGGTCTCTACTGGGTCCCAAAAGCCCGGCCGAGCTGTTCAGCACGTCTGTGCGTGTGTGCACACCATCATTCTTGTCTAGAGAATAAAGAGGAAATGCTGCCCTCCAACACCAAAAAAAAATGTAAAAGCAAAAAAAAATATAAAAAAAGAATATGGAATTGCGGTAGGTGGAGAGGGAGGGGGCGGAGCCAGGCACACACAGGTCGTCTTAAAGTTCTGGTTTAATCGATGCTTTTTCACCCGTCATGTGTGTTTGAAGGGGGGAAATTGGGGAAAAAATGGAGGAGAAATGCATGTAAAGCGCATATAAACGTGTATTGGGCCGCATTCAATTTTAACTGCAACACGTTAAAAATGTACTGTACATGCGTTTTTGTAACAAAAATCACACTTTTGTAGACACACGTGTTTATGGAGACGAACCCTTAATAAATGTAACAGTCTGATTAGATACATATTATATATATATATATACAGCATGTAAAAACACTTTTGATAAACAATCAATGTAACTATTTCCAATGTCTAGTAGAATTTTTCGTATACCTTTGGTGACATCTAGTGGACATTTGTTTACATTACACTTTCACCCTCTTAAGGGAAATCTTAAAGTGGAACTAAACTCTCTCACCAACGAACATTTCATTCTTCTGCTGCTCACATTAGTAAATAGCGAGGAAGGGAGATTAGATTTACTTAAACTATTTTTTAAGATATTTCTTTAGTTACTTCCTGGTTTCTGGCCTAGGCCAAAATGATGTCATACATCCCAGGGGTCTTCATGGGCATTGTTTTTTTTTACATGTGGAGGAGGGGCTTTCTCAGCTAAGCACACCCTCCTACCTGCATGCCTGAGATAAGGGCAGATGGATTCCAGGGAGTAAATGCTACATGAATCATCTGCCCTTACTCAAGATGGCCACAGATAGAAATGCGAGGGGGGTGTATTTCTAAGTGATTTCTCAGCAAAATAAAGCATGGAGACGTGGATGGATGGATGGATAGATGGAGACAGGGATGGATGGATGGTTGGATATATGGAGACATGGATGGATGAATGGATAGATGGAGACATGGGCGGAGCCATGGATGGATGGATGGATGGATGGAGACATGGATGGATGGATGGATGGAGACATGGATGAATTGGTGGAGACATGGATGGATGGATGGATGGATGGAGACATGGATGGATGGATGGATGGAGACATGGATGGATGGATGGATGG
>NC_133331.1:3592056-3594556 GCF_042186555.1 Aquarana catesbeiana
GGATGGAGACATGGATAGATGGATGGATGGATGGAGACATGGATGGAGACATGGATGGATGGAGACATGGATAGATGGAAGGATGGATGGAGACATGGATAGATGGATGGAGACATGGATGGATGGATGGATGGATGGATGGAGAGATGGAGACATGGATGGATGGAGACATGGATGGATGGATGGATGGATGGATGGACACATGGATAGATGGAGACATGGATAGATGGATGGATGGATGGAGACATGGATGGAGACATGGATGGATGGACACATGGACGGATGGAGACATGGATAGATGGATGGATGGATGGATGGATGGATGGAGACATGGATGGAGACATGGATAGATGGAAGGATGGATGGAGATATGGATAGATGGAAGGATGGATGGAGACATGGATAGATGGATAGATAGATAGATGGAGATATGGATGAATTGGTGGAGACATGGATGGATGGATGGATGGAGACATGGATGGATGGATAGATTGAGACATGGACATGGATGGATGAAGACATGGATGGATTGCTGGAGAAATGGATGGATGGAAGGAGACATGGACGGAGACATGGATAGATGGAAGGATGGATGGAGACATGGATAGATGGATGGAGACATGGATGGATGGAGACATGGATGGATGGATGGATGGATGGATGGACACATGGATGGATGGAGACATGGATGGATGGATGGAGACATGGATGGATGGTTGGAGACATGGATGGATGGATGGATGGATGGAGACATGGATGGATGGATGGATGGAGACATGGATGGATGGGTGGAGGGAGACATGGATGGATGGAGACATGGATGGATGGAGACATGGATAGATGGAAGGATGGATGGAGACATGGATAGATGGATGGAGACATAGATGGATGGAGACATGGATGGATGGATGGATGGATGGATGGATGGAGACATGGATGGATGGATGGAGACATGGATGGATGGATGGATAGATTGAGACATGGACATGGATGGATGGAGACATGGATGGAGACATGGATGGATGGACACATGGACGGATGGAGACATGGATAGATGGATGGATGGATGGATGGATGGAGACATGGATGGAGACATGGATGGATGGAGACATGGATAGATGGAAGGATGGATGGAGACATGGATAGATGGATGGAGACATGGATGGATGGAGACATGGATGGATGGATGGATGGATGGAGACATGGATGGATGGATGGATGGAGACATGGATGGATAGATTGAGACATGGACATGGATGGATGGATGGAGACATGGATGGATGGATGGATAGATTGAGACATGGACATAGATGGATGGATGGATGGAGACATGGATGGATGGATGGATGGATGGAGACATGGATGGATGGATGGATAGATTGAGAAATGGACATGGATGGATTGGTGGAGAAATGGATGGATGGAAGGATGGATGGAGACATGGATAGATGGATGGATGGATGGAGACATGGATGGAGACATGGATGGATGGAGACATGGATAGATGGAAGGATGGATGGAGACATGGATAGATGGATGGAGACATGGATGGATGGATGGATGGATAGATGGAGACATGGATGGATGGAGACATGGATGGATGGATGGATGGATGGATGGATGGATGGACACATGGATAGATGGAGACATGGATAGATGGATGGATGGATGGAGACATGGATGGAGACATGGATGGATGGACACATGGACGGATGGAGACATGGATAGATGGATGGATGGATGGATGGATGGAGACATGGATGGAGACATGGATAGATGGAAGGATGGATGGAGATATGGATAGATGGAAGGATGGATGGAGACATGGATAGATGGATAGATAGATAGATGGAGATATGGATGAATTGGTGGAGACATGGATGGATGGATGGATGGAGACATGGATGGATGGATAGATTGAGACATGGACATGGATGGATGAAGACATGGATGGATTGCTGGAGAAATGGATGGATGGAAGGAGACATGGACGGAGACATGGATAGATGGAAGGATGGATGGAGACATGGATAGATGGATGGAGACATGGATGGATGGAGACATGGATGGATGGATGGATGGATGGATGGATGGACACATGGATGGATGGAGACATGGATGGATGGATGGAGACATGGATGGATGGTTGGAGACATGGATGGATGGATGGATGGAGACATGGATGGATGGATGGATGGAGACATGGATGGATGGGTGGAGGGAGACATGGATGGATGGAGACATGGATGGATGGAGACATGGATAGATGGAAGGATGGATGGAGACATGGATAGATGGATGGAGACATGGATGGATGGAGACATGGATGAATTGGTGGAGACATGGATGGATGGATGGATGGATGGAGACATGGATGGATGGATGGATGGAGACATGGATGGATAGATTGAGACATGGACATGGATGGATGGATGGATGGATGGAGACATGGATGGATGGATGGATAGATTGAGACATGGACATTGATGGATGGATGGAT